>NW_021136316.1:0-666 GCF_004193835.3 Ostrinia furnacalis
ACATCGTAAAGGTAGCAGGGAAGCGCTGGACGCAGGCCGCTACCAATCGATCAACATGGAAAGCATTGGGGGAGGCCTATGTTCAGCAGTGGACGTCCTGTGGCTGAAATGATGATGATGATGATGACAGGAAACTACCACTAGGTGGACCGACGATCTGGTAAAGGTCGCGGGAGGTGCCTGGATGCGGGCGGCGCAGGACCGGTCTCTGTGGAAAACCTTAGGGGAGGCCTTTGTCCAGTAGTGGACGTCTTTCGGCTGAAACGAACGAATGAACGAAGAGGAGGATATGGCTTACACTCCTCACGCTGACCAGACAGGTTCTGGAGGCCTGATGGTTGCCATATTCGTCCCATAGTCGACCTTTTACGACACCTATAGTAAGAGGGGAGTCTGAGGTTCTATTCTAACCTGCCGAAACTTCATAGTAGATCATAGATAGATCAACATTGTACTTGATTAGTACATATCGATACGAGTACATCAAGCTTAACACTACGGGACCTTATGCAGTTACATTAAGGCCTCAGCCTCGAATTTAGCGGGCAGCGGGGCGGGAGCGGCGGCGGCGCGGGAGCGGGGCGGGCAACGCAGACCCGTTCTCGAAACAAGCGGGCAGCTCGCGCGGCGCTTTAGCGGCGAAGTGTTGTGTTCGGGGTTGTGCAG
>NW_021136317.1:0-2069 GCF_004193835.3 Ostrinia furnacalis
TTTGGATATAATTCACTACTGGACTGATTTCAAAAATCCTTTCTCGAAGATTTTTAGGCTAGTTATTTATGTATATTATCACTTCTCCTTTTTTGTTTCAGATCACAAACACTGACTATTTGCCATGCCTCTTGGGAACTTGGAAATGCTCAAGTCACTGGAGCAAACATTGTTGAGAATCAAGAGAGGCTAATTGGTCTTCACAACATTTGTGTAGGATGCGGCCGCTCGATTTTCAGTCAGTTCTCGCACAATATTGAGAGAAACTCCTACAAATGAAGAAGGCCCAATAGTTGATATTATATCACAGTGGATACATCCAAGACAGGTAAATGTAATACCATAATTGGCAATATCTTAATTGGCTTTCGTTATTTAATTATACTATTGTTACACAAATGCGAAAACAGTAAATGGTGTATATGTAGTTTCTTAAGCAGTGGTTTTTAGACTGTTATTGTTTCACTGTATGTTTTCCGAACAAAATAAAATAAATAAATAATTGTCTCTGTTCTGTGTGTCCGTACAATAAATATGTCTTTATATACGTTTTTTTTACAATAACTAGGATTTGATCTATATTGTTATGTTTTAGATTACTCAAAGTGATCAAGCATGTACCACATGTTGGTTACGCGCTCAGAGAACTCTCCGTCGTCAGCAATTGGTTGATGAGGCCAGAAACATAAATGAAGAATTAACAACATGTGTCAATTGCAACAAAGATTTGTTACATAGCAATGGCTACTTATTGAGAAACGAAGACGAAAATGTCATCAACATCATTAAAGGCTGGATAGGTATATCCTATTAATGTAAGTACTTTAAGAAAGAAGAAAAAGGTCACTTTTGTTGAAAAATAATGTGAACATTTCACTATTAAATGAATTTGTTTTTTTAGATCAACCTCATGGATAGTATTTGCCATGCTTGTTGGCAACTTGCAAATGAAGCAGCACGGCAAGGTTCTGAGTCACCAGAGACTGCATCCCAACCGTTGGAGACAGATGACCCTCCTGACTCTAAAACAGTACATTCTGTGTTTTTATTATTATTTAGGCAGTTAAATACTGCACAGTATTTAGTACACCATTTTCTTTATTTTCTTCCATCATACACAAGAATACGCGTGCGTGAGTCAATGTTCGCTCGTATGTGAGGCCTTGTCGAATAGTATCCTGTAGGTGGGCCATCGTGCGTGTTTTGTTTTCGATGTAAACTCGCGGAGATGAACAGGCCTGGTATTAGGCTCAACAAAATAAATATTGTTTAAAGTTCGAATTGCCTCCTGCCAAAATTCGACATGTTTTGATACACCCTCAACCTCTTTTACCGGTCCCACTCCCCGCATCTTGCCAGGAGCGGAGTTTCCGCGAGAGCCGTTGACGCTGTCAAACCTGTCGAAGAACAGCACAGCCTCCGACGTAGTCCCCATGGTACTGCTGACTGGCGTCCCGTCCGCGTGGTTTCCTGTCAAACAATCACTGTACATAATTATAACACACATTATATAAAATTAAGATCGCACAAAACAATCTTATAAAACTGCCCATTATAATATTGAACATGATGTACCATTTCATTTTCACATTCTCTCTCAGATACTTTCCTTATTCAAACAGAAATAAAAAACGCCTATAAAACTCCATAAGGATTCTGCACACCAAACCCACCGACACTGACTAGAAGTCACAGTCAGTGTCGTTCGGCGACGCTTATACCATTTAGATATGTGCTGAGTCAGACTGACTGTGACAGTACTGACTGAAGCACCTAGATGGTACTCACGTTCTCGAATATATAAAAAATGCTGGATGCGTGCGGTGCAAGACCGGTCTTTGTGGAATTCCTTGGGGGAGGCCTTTGTCCAGCAGTGGACGTTTGAAACGACGACGACGACGACTGCATTTGGATCCACAATACTCGAATACAGGTTTCGAGTAGGTACTTACGGTATCATTATAATATTATCATCATCATAAATGTATTTGATATTGTCAGATGTCAATTTCAGATTGCATAAGATTGGTAATTCATTTATGGGAAAATGTATTAAATCTTCTATACTT
>NW_021136318.1:0-2129 GCF_004193835.3 Ostrinia furnacalis
TTTTAAAGTAAAACATAAATTTAACCTTCTTAATAAATTAATACTACATAAAGATACAATAATGATATTAATAAATGTAACTGAAAAGGAACAACGGATTTCATTTTATTTAATGTTTCATAATTAGTACTTTTAAAAGTACTATCGGTTTTATAACATACACTAATGATAGGTTAGAATGTACAAGAAGTAAAGTGAATATTCATGTTAATTATATTATTTACTAAACTAAAAATCAGAACGTTCTCATGGTAAATTTTCTCAATCATATCATAATTTTAAAAGTCTAATACTCAATCCCATCTCAATAGAAAAAATATATAAAAATAAAACTTTCACTATCAAGACCGAATGTTCCTTGCAAAGAACTATTATTTTCAAACGAAAAAAAATCTTGCAAAACTACTTCAATTTTTTTGCTTGTTTAGCAGTATTTTAACTTAAATTATACTGGTCAGTTTTGCAATTAAACTACGTTTACGTGAAGAAAAAAAATTAATCGCACATCACGTCTTCTCGGACGAACCACCTTGTCAAAGAAAAATGATAATTTGACAGTGACATTTTGTTTTATTTTATATTAATAAGTTCGGATACCTGATTTTGAATACTTTAAGCCATAGACTATCACCCTTTTTTGTTTCGATAGGCGCGATATTTTGAACTTAAATTTGTCGCTAAAGTTTAAGTTCCTCTGAAGGCACATCCGGATATACTTCGAAATCACCTCCGAAAATGTCTCGGCGTTACTGACTACAAAGTTTCAGTTCCTTCTGAGGCACATCCGGGCTTACGAGGTTATACAGACTTGTTTTACTACATCACCATACTACATCATCACCGAATCAGTGCCCGAGGTATGAAAGAGGTATGAAGCGGCACGGGAGGAGTGTTTTTGTGACGTCAGCAAGATTTGTATGCTCTGTCACGTCATAAAATGTCAATGTCACACCTCCCGTGCCGCTCGCATACCTCAGGCACTGGCTGAGTTATAATTTAAATATCTGATCTGATTTTAAAATAGCACCGCCCGTCAGCGAACATTATAAAAGTTTGGTCAAACCAACGCGTTCAGCCTGCGTTCCCGATAGCGTGCGCGGTAGCGATCACTGAAAGTTATTCACACTGTCGCGTTAGCCAAATCCACCATTTTAAAATCAGAAACATCAAAATAACAAGCGCGATCTGATCGCCACCGCCGCGCGTGCATATGCTGCGTCAATGTGAACACGTTGCTACAAATTCATACACAACGTGTGATCGCCACCGTGCACGTCATTGCGCTCACTGAACGCATTGGTTTGGCCGAAGCATAAAACATTATTGCTGCGCTTATTTGTGGTTCTCTTTGCAAAATAGAACACAGACGTTTTATTTTTATAGATTTTTCATGGATTTCGTGGATACAAAAGTATTCCCATGAGCGAATTTCAAAACGCCATCATGGGGTCCAAAGTTCACACAAAAAGTCGCACAACACTCGAAACGCTCACTTTCTGTTTTGATGTGTTTATCACTGCACTACACTTTTGGACACAAAATAATCCTAGATTTGTACACTAAAAACTGTATTAATTCAATTAAACAAGAAATTAAAAACCAGTAAAACAGATCGACCACGTTTTCCGTTCAACTACCTTCCACGGAATACATTCTCTTCTAACCGTTTAAAACCACTAACGACCGTCGGCGTATACTTCCGTTTCCGGTTGAAATTATTTTTATTAATTCAGATTCTGGTGACAAACAATATGTTCCCTTAAATTAGACATTCATTAAATAGTTATTCTTGATTAATAAGGAATTTAGTTATTCTTTATTTAAATGTTTTAACAATTATAATATTTAAAGTAAGCGAGACTTTAATGGCGTCCATATCCGGTAGGCGTCGTTTTTGTATTTTATGTTAATTAAGTGCAAAATGTATTTCATTAAGAATTTGAAATACATTTTAGTGGATGTTTTAAAAAATAATATTTTAAATAAGAGTTAATTATGGATACTAAAATAAAAATTATGCCAACTTACGGAGCAACCACGTGGCGTAATGGCGGCGCTTATTAAAAGGTTTTTTTATAGAAACTAAATACAATTTTAAACAAGTCAACTAGAAATCTTACGTAGTTATT
>NW_021136319.1:0-1090 GCF_004193835.3 Ostrinia furnacalis
AAAAAAAAAAAAAAAAAAAAAAAAAAAAACTATTGTCAATTGGTTAATGTCATCATTGCATTGCACTGAAACCTTATTCGTTAGCAAAGCAAACGTCATATTTATTTAAATGTTAGCAGCACTGTTTCTTGCACTGTTATGTTGGCAGGTTTGACTCTTACAGTACCTAGTGCAAGCGAAAACCGACACTAAGGTGACGAACCTTTTCATTCCGCGACTGTACATCAATCTGTGATAAGGCAACGAAATACTATCTTGCTATAAAACAATGTCCGCAATTTCAAGTGATTTCACGGAATTCGGTATTTTAATACAACCCCTAAATTTTTTGATTTTGATGGACGAATTTCAAACGTCAAAAGCAAACATCAATTAAAATAAACTTAGTCGGGTTCTATGTAGTAAATTAATCAACTGGCATTTTCTACTGTTAAATAATATCACAAAGAAAAACAAAATTATTTTGTACTAGCGGCCGCCCGCGACTTCGTACGCGTGGATCCCATTTTACCCCCTTCATCTATCTTACACGGTTAAGATTTTTTCATACAAATGTTTTTTCCCGCTAACTCCCGTTCCCGTGGGAATTTTGCAATATCCTGTTGTAACTAAGCTTTAAGTTTACTAAGGTACCTGCATGCCAAATTTCAAGCGTCTATCTTACGCGGTTTAGATTTTTTCATACAAATGTTTTTTCCCGCTAACTTCCGATCCCGTGGGAATTCCGAAGTATCCTATAACCTGCCCAGGAGTATGAAGAATAATTGTACCAAGTTTCGTTAAAATCCGTGGAGTAGTTTTTGTTTCTATAAGGAACATACAGACAGACAGACAGACACAAAAATTTTACTGATTGCATTTTTGGCATCAGTATCGATCACTAATCACCCCCTGATAGTTATTTTGAAAATATATTTCATGTACAGAATTGATCTCTCTACAGATTTATTATAAGTATACAGGGTGTTAGGTAAATGGGTATATGAGCCGACACTAGCCCATGTTAACATGGGCATATACAACGTGTCCCAAAATTCAAGGATAAGCCGGCGCCGCAGGGTGGACATAGTCATGACTACTTTAGGAAAAA
>NW_021136320.1:0-608 GCF_004193835.3 Ostrinia furnacalis
GGTTGCTCTGGAATCAATGAAGTTAGGATATTACACTGACGGCTCCAAAACCCAAAAATTTACGGGAGCTGGTGTCTTCTCGAATTACCTAAATATACTTAGAATATCAACAACACTTGATAAACACAATACAATTTTCCAAGCAGATTGCAATCAGAGCAGCACAGGCGGTTGCAAGTGTTGCAACCATAGACATCCGAGGTCTGAATATAAAAATAATCTCAGATAGTGCAAGCAATACAAAGCAAAGTTATTAAATTTTTAGCGTTTAGAGTCGCATCTCAAACTAATTTGAAAATTATAAATAACTTGAAAAAATCGAACTGCCTAAGGCAGGAATTGAACCCACGACCTTCCGCTTGCCGGGCGACTGCTCTTCCAACTGAGCTACTTAGACACTGGATGAACCCGTCGAAATTTTCAAGTGTAATACGCTGTTACAGCCAGCGTTTGTTTCATCAATGTTAAGTATACCTAGTGTCTAAGTAGCTCAGTTGGAAGAGCAGTCGCCCGGCAAGCGGAAGGTCGTGGGTTCAATTCCCGCCTTAGGCAGTTCGATTTTTTCAAGTTATTTATAATTTTCAAATCAATACAAAGCAACTTACTAT
>NW_021136321.1:0-693 GCF_004193835.3 Ostrinia furnacalis
TATGTGTCGTCGGCAAATAATACGATTTGACAGACTCCTGTGAAATCGTATTATTTGCCGACGACACATCTTTGATTTATAGAACTCTCTTTACAAATGATGGAAGATCATTTATATAGATGAGAAATAATAATGGACCCAGAATGGACCCTTGAGGAACTCCCATTTTTACGGGTGACCCACATGAAATAGTTCCGTTTATATCTACTCTTTGAATCCTGCCACTGAGATACGATAGAATTAATGAAAGTGCTGAATCCCTGACTCCGTAATATTCTAGTTTTTGAATTAGCGTTTGATGTTCAACACAATCGAAAGCCTTTGATAGGTCGCAAAACACCCCTAAGGCATTCTGAGAATCCTCCCAAGCCCCAAAAATATGTTTGTTTGTTTGTTTTAAGTTCAACGTTTCGTTGAAAATGATCGGGTAATTGTCTACCCCTTAACTGGTATAGAGAAAAATATTTTTCATTAGTTTTGTACCTTATGTTTTCTCAATAAGGTTCAAAATATGGTGGCAACAATTCTGCAACTACCAGGTAAAGGTTTAAGTTAAACACTTCTTCGTAGGCGCTGTATCGCACCAAAATTGTACATTGGGACTTATCGACATTAAAAATGGATCGCTAAATTTGTTGCTAAGCGCAAAACGCTATAACGGTTCAAGTAATTCGAATAGTCATAGTCATATAT
>NW_021136322.1:0-990 GCF_004193835.3 Ostrinia furnacalis
TAGATTTTAATATGACTGGAACAGTGGAAATATTCCATTCCCGATACTTTTAGTGCAGCCCTCGTATACGCCTCAGTTTAAAAACCATTCCTTACAGCATATACTGTACATAGTATACTCCATTGCCCACCCAAAAGGCGGTGGAGCGTACTATCAGAGTAAATACAAATAAGTAGGTAATCTTCATAGAAACGCACCGAGCGCGGTTTGTATATGTTTTTCGTTTATTGTATGACCTACTCATTTGTATTTACTCTGGTACTATGTTCGGAACCTTCTTGTGAGGCCTATGTGACATCTCCGTTCCGTACGTCATTATAGGCAACACACACTGGTCAAAATACTTACTTACTTGGTATTTTGGACGTGAGTATGTTACGAAGCTTTCCGAACGCTGCCCAGCAGAGTTGGATTTCTTTTGCTGGGTAAAAATATTATTATTTCTTGGACTTACAGTCTTCTGGCCATATTCGGCGAGGTGCTCCTTGATCCAGGTCTCGAGGTGCGAGATGTTGTACCGTATCTGCAGCCCCTTGGCCCAGCAGCACAGGTCCTTTCGAAGCAGCAGCTGGTTCAGGCTGTACGCGCAGATGTAGTAGAACAACTGGGAAGAAAATAAAATTGTTAAAAAAAGATTTACCTACGGTTTTTTTAAGGGACAGGAGGCTGTTTAACAGCGCCATCTACCGAGATTATCCATAATCAAAATCGATGGCTTGTTTATCATCACAGTTTATCATAGTGCGCGCAAATCTATACTAATATTATAAATGCGAAAGCAACTGTCTGTCTGTCTTGCTTTCACGCCTAAACCGCTGAACCGATTTTAATTAAATTTAGCATAGAGATAGTTTGAGTCCCGGGAGAGGACATAGGATAGTTTTTATCTCGGTTTTTGAAACAGGGACGCGCGCGATAAAGTTTTTATGTGACATACAAAATTCCACGCGGGCGAAGCCGCGGGCGGAAAGCTAGTAGTAAAGAAAGAAA